>NC_048236.1:3940062-3963437 GCF_002007445.2 Ailuropoda melanoleuca
TCTCTCTCAAATAAGTAAAATCCTAAAAAAAAAAAAAAAAAAAAAAGTTATCCTCCAGTAAATTTTTCTTAAACCTTTGGCCCTCACAACTGCTTATTTTGCAACAAATGCTAATAGATTACAAAATAAGGGAACAAATAGCCAATGAATAGTAGTGAAATTTGAAGTTAGCTAGACATGGTTATTTCAATAGTTTCTTTACAATTAGACACATGTTCATGACTGATTTTTATATTAAACACCAATAATACAGATATTTTCTACTACCATTGTTTCAACAATGTTGCCTTTGCTCAAATAGTTTGGAACTGTTTTCAGGATCTGGGGGATATTCTTTTGAATGCCCTAAACAATGGAAACGCCAACAGTCATGGTCTATAAGGATCTTAAAGATTTATTTTACAGCCAAATAGGTAGGTGGTTGATCAGGTTGATTTATCCACATGTGCCTTGCTTTAAGAAATATGACATAATATGTGGAAATCCATATTCACAATCCATTGGTACACATATGAGACACTCCCCAATTATTTACAGATAAGACTAACCTCTGAAAGTTAATTGTGCACTAAGTAAATGATGAATCACAGAAGGGATATAGATCCAAGCCAACCAGCCTTAATTATAACCTGGTTAAAATACTATGTAAATAAGAAGAGAGGTTTGTTAATCATAAAACAGAGAAATAGCAAAATTAGGGGCACCTAGGTGGCTCAGTCGTTAAGCGTCTGTCTTCGGCTCAGGTTGCGATCCCAGCGTTATGGGATCGAGCCCCGCATCAGGCTCCTCCACTGGGAGGCTGCTTCTTCCTCTCCCACTCCCCCTGCTTGTGTTCCCTCTTTCGCCGGCTGTCTCTCTCTCTCTCTCTCTCTCTGTCAAATAAATAAATAAAATTAAAAAAAAAAGGAAATAACAAAATTAGAACAAATTGGCATAGTACATTCCTATGCTGTGTTGGTGAGTGGGGAAAAGATAAATGGGTCAAGCTATCAGTGTCCTAATATCATTCAAGAATTCAAATTAGGTAGCTAACTCCCCTTATCCTGATTCTGTTGTGACCGGCAATCTTTACATATTTTGGCTTCCATGAAGCTTCCCAAATAATATGATGATCAGACTGATAGGAGGTTCATGCCCCCCAACAGTTATATTTCCTCATTGCCAATCCGTAACTCAGCATTTTGGTTTTTATGCTGGGTCTCTTCTGAGTTAGAGTGAGTCAGCTCTGGAACAGTGATAATGTTGCCTGTTGAGGGTCAGGAAGCCAAACCCCGAACTTCAACTCCAACTCTGAAGAGGCTTAGACAGCTCTTCTTGGCAGCCCCCCAACCTGGAAACCTGCCTTTTTTCTGTACAGGAAACAGATCAGTTAGCATGTGCTTATTCACTTCATAAAAGAAGCGTTTGCTTTATGAGAAGATTTTAAAACACGGAACTTAAAGTAGATGAGAAACTGAGAAATGACTTTTGAATTCAGTCAGAAATTCTTTAATGTTAGCACAATTCATCTTGATGGTGTGGCAGGGCTGTAAACATGAATGTATTGAGCAATCACACATTTGAGAAGCTTAGCAATTAAAGGAAGAAAGGAAAGAAGCAGAAGGTGGAAAGGGTGGTTGGGTAAATGGAAAGAGGTCCCGTTGTTTTGTTGTTGACTACCCCCCACACACCAGAAAACGACACTAGATTGGGGGAAAAAGAGAACGAACCGATGGAAATAGATATGAGAGTCCTTGGGTAGAAGAAGGTTGAGTGGGGATCCGGAGGAGACCCTTTCACTGAATAGTCCTTGGTAGAAAGGGGTGGAGTGGGGCAATCCTCCTTGGGTAGAGGGGGATCCAGTGGGGATCCTTCCACTGAAAGTCTTTGGGTAGAAGGGGTTTGAGTAGGTATCCTCCCTAAGAAGATTGGGTCTGTGGGGCAAACTCCTTCAAAAATTAGTCTGATATACAACATGTAGGCCCTTCTCTCAAATGCATAACTTTATTACTGCAGAAGGGCTTCAGACTCTCCTTCCTCTGATCAGGTATCTCTTAACTTTTTATTTACCGAATATAAATTAGGTGCCTCTCACAATTAAAAGAGGGAGAAAGATGTGATCTGTGGCCCTGTAAACAAATCATTGCAGGTCTTCTATATGCACCACATACTATGGGGATATAGAGGGGACGAGTTTTACTTTTTTATTATTTATTTTTTATTTTTTTTTAAATTTAACTTTTTGAAGTATTTAAATGATACTTTAAAACTTTAATCCATTTGAGTGGTGGCTTGTCTTTTCACGAGGTCCTAGTTCTAACCTGCAAATTCTGGTATAGTCAGGCTTTTTACACTTGTTTCCAATCAGTTAAAACAACATGCATTTCATTGGATTATACAATATAAACAGTACTAGACACTCTAGGGAATTCTGAATTCAGAACCATATAATATATAATCCCCACCTTCAAGAAATTTGCAGTCCATTTGGGTACATTAAGCTAATAGTACATCTTATTTTTTGATATTTATATTTTAAAATATAATATTTTCCTTGTTAAAGAGGGAAATAATTAGGTGTACAACCCCCTGTAAAAATTCTAATAAGTCCTACACAGGAGAAACTCTAGGTGGGGGGAGTCGGAAGAGAAAGAAGGAAGACCAAGAAGTTGTAAGATTAGTTCGGAAAAAAATCAAAACACAAAAATCTCTTTACCCTTTGGATACATGCTCCACTATCTACTTGATTTTCTGATTTTGGATATGCCACGATATGCCTACGGTGTCGATTTTGGGAATATTTATTCTGTTTGGTGTTCTCTGAACTTCCTGGGCAATGGTTTGGATTTTGTCGTTAATTTTGGAAAAGTCTCTGCCATCATTTCTTGAAATATTTCTACTTTCTCTCTCTCTCTCTCTCTCTTTTTCTTCTCCTGCTGGTGTTCCCATGACACTTACGTTACACCTTTTCTAATTGTCCCACAGTTCTTAAATATTCTGTACTAATTTTTTCATTCTTCTTTTCTCTTTGTTTTTCAGCTTTAGAAGGTTCTATTGACATGTTTTCAAGCTCACTAATTCTTTGTGCCATTTCTACCGATGCCCATCAAAGGCATTTTTAATTTCTGTTACAGTGTTTTTTTATTTCTAGGATTTCTTTTGGATTCTCTTGGCATTTCCATTTCTCTGCTTACATTATCCATCTTTCTTGCATTGTAGTCCACTTTTTCCATTAGCCCTTACCAGAGTAATTGTAGTTACTTTAATTCCCAGTCTGATCATTCCCCAAACTCTGCCATATATTAATAAGTCTGGTTCTGATGCTTGCTTTGTCTCTTCTGGTTGTGTTTTTTGTCTTTTAGCATGCCTTGTAATTTTTGTTGAAAGGTGGCCATCGAGTGCTGGGTAAAAGTAACTGAAGAAGACAGACCGTCAATGTGAGGTTTCATGTTTATCTGGCCAGGAGTTTAGACTGCTTCCTGTTGCTGTAGCCATAGTGCCAGAAGCAAAAATTTCCTCTGATGTCCTTATTTTTGTTTCCCCTTGAGATTCCTTCTTTAGTGGGGTCTGAGGCTTGCAGGTCTTTTAGCTGTATTGTTATTATACATTTGCCTGATTGTTGTGGTAGTAAACTATAGGTCAGGGAAATCCTAAGATCGAGTCTCGATTTTTTAATGAGCCTATATCCTGGGCTTGTGACCTTCACAGTTGCTTCTCATCTTTTCCTCCCTACTCCCCTCTACCCTCTATTAGGTTGAATAGTAAGGCTAGAGAGAGCTGAAGCTGGATATTTCTCTTTTCCCATGTGGAAGGGTAGAGCAGGTTGGAATTGGTATGTACCTTGCCGCAGGTCAGGTAAGCTCTGTTAAAATAATTTCTTGAGGGCAGACAAAAGCCGAACAGAGCTAAGCAGAACAGAGTACTCTGGGCATATTCAAAATAACTATTTTTCCCATCCCCCTGAGATGTTCCAGGGTATTTTCCTCTGCTCCTTATCCTGAGAATTTAGTGGAGCTCCTAGAGATAAAACTCAAGAATGTAGGGGGGCCCTCTTAAGACTGATCCCCCAAGAATTTTTGTCTGTCAAGCTAGTCCACAAGCTTAGTCTCCAGCAGTTAGTGGATTCCCCTTGAAGTGTTCCTACCAGGTTCCAACAGTGGCTTTTGCTCCTAGGAAGCTGTGAATGTCTGTATTCATCTGTCTCTCCACCATTGGGACAGTGGTTTGCCTTGCAACCTCGATTCTTTGATGGATCTAAAGAATGGTTGATTTTCAATTCATTCAGCTATTTTCTTGTTGTGAGGATGGAAGTGATGACTTTTTAGTTCTTTACATGTCCTATTGAGAATGGGAAGTCCATTCCAATTTCATATAGAAAAATAATCTATAAGTACTAGAATCCTAATATCTATCAGTTGAGGCTACTTTAGTGTTCAATGATAGGATAACACTCTGTTTTATGCTCAGATTTAGTTGTTAAAAGCCCTGGGGGCTAGGTTATTTTAGCTCAATCACCCAACCCATCTGAGCTTATGTTTACTTATTCGTAAAATGAGGGTAATATCCATTCTTTCTAAATTATAGGCTTACTGAGAGAGTAAACTAGGAATATATGAGAAAACATTTGGACAAGAAGTATCACAAAAATTCAGTGAAAAAGGAGGCAATTTCTATGGTTCTTTACCTTATACTATGGCCTATGAAAGTAAACATTTCAAATGAGTCATGCATTATTTAACCTAAGATATTTTTAAATCACCATATTAATTACAAAAAGATTATTTGTTCTATGAAAATATTTCTTAATAAAGTAATTGCTTTAAAATTAAGACAATTTAAATCTGAGTAGGTATGATCTAGTCACAGGCAATTATATAGCTTTATTATAGAAACCCCCCTAGTGCTGAATACATTTGCTAAAATAAATATTACATAGAACAGAAATTGACTAAAATTAACTAAAATATCTGAGATTTTTGGTCACATAATTGTCTATGATTTTTTTAAAGCTTTCTTGAGATATAATTTACATATCATAAAATTCACTTATTTTTGTTGTATAACTCTACGGTTTTAGTAAGTTTACTGAGTTGTACAACTATCACCATAATCCAGTTTTAGAACATTTTTATCACCCCAGTAAAATCCTTTATGTACATTTGCTATTAATTCCTGCTCCAATTCCCAGCCCTAAATGACCACTAATTTATTTACTGTCTCTGTGGATTTGCTTATCCTGGATATTTCGTATAAATAGAATCATACATGTGGCCATTTGTATCTGGCTTTTTTCATTTAGCATGTTTTCAGAAGTTCATTTATCTTGCAGCATGTTGCAGTATTTCATTCCTTTTTATCATTGAATAACAGGATCCACCTAATGAATAGACCACATTTTGTTTATCCATCCACCAGCTGGTGAGCACTTGGGTCATTTTCACTTTTGGGCTATTACGTATAATGATGCTATGAATAATACTTATACATACTTGTGCACCATCTTTTTTGTGTAGATGTATGTTTTCATTTCTCCTGGGATAAACCTAGGAGTAGAATTTCTGGGTCATACAATAAATTTATATTTAACTCTTTAAGAAATGATCAAACTCTTTTCCTAAGTGACCATTTAAAATTCCTGCCAGCAGTGTTTGAGGTTTCTGGTTTGTCCATATCCTTGCCAACATTTATTATTGTCTATCTGATTATAGCCATTCTAGTAGATGGGAAATGATATCTCCTAGAGGATTTAATTTATATTTCCCCAATGACTAATGATGCCTGACTTGGGATACTTGTTAACATTTTAACAAAAACATATTAGCCATTTGTATACCTTTTTTGGTGAAATGTGTATTCAATTATTTTGTTAATCATATAATATTCTAAGGAATCAAAAGTAAAGAATTACAGATACATTCTGGTTCAAATTGATTTTTTTATTCAAGAATTGTTCATATACATTAATTATAGGTAGAGTGCAATTAATTATCTTTAAACTGACAACATTAAATAAAAAGAAAGCAGGGGCACCTGGGTGGCTCAGACACCTGCGAAGTGTCTGTCTTCAGCTCAGGTCATGATCTCAGGGTCCTGGGATGGAGCCCCTCGTCGGGCTCCCTGCTCAGCGGGGAGTCTGCTTCACCATCTCTCTCTGCCCCTCCCCTCCAATCATGCTCTTTCTCTCTCTCTCAAATAAATAAATAAATAAAATATTAAAAAAAAAAATAAAGTAAAAGAGGGGCACCTGGGTGGCTCAGTCGTTAGGCGTCTGCCTTCGGCTCAGGGCATGATCCCAGCGTTCTGGGATCGAGCCCCACATCAGGCTCCTTGCTCCGCTAGGAGCCTCCTTCTTCCTCTCCCACCCCCTTGCCTGTGTTCCCTCTCTTGCTGGCTGTCTCTCTCTGTGTCAAATGAATAAATAAAAATCTTTATAAAAAATTTTTAAAAATAAAGTAAAAGAATATCAGTATTGATCTGCTGAAACCCTCAAAGGCAGGGGTCTTATCTCACCTTAGCATTCCCTGCATCTAACAGTGAAGCCTAATTCCCTGCATTTAACATTGTGCCTAAAACATTTGAGAGTCCAGTGGATTGTTATTAAATGGTCTCAGGTTTGGAAATCCAGACCGTGTGATGTTATTTTTCTTCTTAGAACTCTGTTAGGTGGTCGACCGAGCTGCCTCCTTGGCTCTGGGACACACAGCAATATAATGTGTAGGCCTTCTACTTATGATGGGGTTACATACAACCCCAGTAAATCCATGAAAATATGGTAAGTCAAAAATGCATTTAATACACCTACCCGACAGAACGTCTGGCTTAGCCCACCCTACCTTAATCTGCTAACAACCCTTACGTTAGCCTACAATTGGCAAAACCATAACCAAAAAACCTATTTTACAATAAACTGTTGAATTTCTCATGTAATTTACTGAATACAGTTGTGTACTGAAAGTGGAAAACGGAATGGTTGTACGGGAACAGAATGGTCATACATGTATCAACTGTTTACCCTTGTGAGCGCGTGGCTGACTGGGAGCGGTGGCTCGCACCGTGCTTGGTCACAGTAAGTGCTCCGTAGCTCCATTAGCTATTATGGTTGTTAGAGTCCGAACAGTCAGCCTTCGGCTGTAGGTTTGATTAGCAAAGAGGTAGGTTAGTTGCCTTTTTCCCTCAATTTTACCCAAAATATGTTTATATATGTATACTTTCTTTTGAAAGCAATACACATAACAACATTTTAAATATTCAAAAGATACTATGTAAAGAGCAAGGTTTTTTGTTTTTTTTTTTTTAATGATTTTTTATTATATTATGTTAGTCACCATACAGTACATCCCCGGATTCCGATGTGAAGTTTGATGCTTCATTAGTTGTGTATAACACCCAGTGCACCATGCAATACGTGCCCTCCTTACTACCCATCACCGGTCTATCCCATTCCCCCACCCCTCTCCCCTCTGAGGCCCTCAGTTTGTTTCTCATAGTCCATAGTCTCTCATGTTTCATTCCCCCTTGTGATTACCCCCCCTTTCTTTATCCCTTTCTTCCCCTACCGATCATCCTAGTTCTTATGTTCCATAGATGAGAGAAATCATATGATAATTGTCTTTCTCTGCTTGACTTATTTCACTTAGCATTATCTCCTCCAGTGCTGTCCATGTTGCAGCAAATGTTGAGAACTCGTTCTTTCTGATAGCTGAGTAATATTCCATTGTATATATGGACCACAGCTTCTTAATCCAGTCATCTGTTGAAGGGCATCTCGGCTCCTTCCACGATTTAGCTATTGTGGACAATGCTGCTATGGACATTGGGGTGCATATGGCCCTTCTCTTCACTACGTCTGTATCTTTGGGGTAAACACCCAGTAGTAAGAGCAAGGTTTTAAAGAGATTGGCAACTAGATGTAATACGGTATCTTTATTATTAATCTTGAAATATAAACAAGAATTACTTTCCCATGTTCTAGCATCATCCCCAGGCTTGTATAAATCATTTTTTTCTAGTTCCCCTTAAATCTTTATCCCATTTTTCTACCGACCCCGCATACCATTTATTTCCTCCACTCTTTGTCTGTATCTTTATTTAGCAAGATCAGCATTGGAAGCAGAGAGAAGTGCCCAGATCCCAAAATGACTTCTTTTTCTCCTTTTCCCTTTGTCTTCTTTCTATCTCTCCTTTTTTCTTCCTATCTTCTCTTGTTTTTCTCTTTCTTTCACCCTCCAAAGAATGAAGGAAAGGAGAGAGGGAGGGGGGAAGGAAGGAAGGAAGGAAGGAAGGAAGGAAGGAAGGAAGGAAGAAAGGAAGGAAGGAAGGAAAATGGAAGGAAGAATTATGGAGGCATGGGGGGTGGAGAAAAGAGAGGAGAACCATTGGCAGTGGCTGAGTCTTATGGTTTTCTTTCCTCTCTTGCATGTCTCTCCTTCCCATCACAGCTGTTGCCTTCAGGAGTAGAACACCTTTAGCTCCCATAAATGGAAACTGAGAAAGAAGTGGTCATCTACTTATCAACTGGTGTTTGCCTGGCCCTTAAATGATCTAAATAAGATGGGTCAAATCCCTACTTCCACCTTGTGTAAAATCCAGTACTCTTCCCAAGATTTCTCCAAATTCTAGGGAGTTTATAGTTTTGTGGTCACCTCTAGTTCTGATTTCCTGATTCCACCAAATCTGGATTCTTCACTCTGTCTTACACATTCTTTTAACTCAATTTCTGCATCTATTTACACTATTGGAACTTGGCCATTTTCTTTGGTTTCTATTATTTTTAAAATTTTATTTATTTATTTATTTAGGAGTGGGGAGGGACAAGCAGACTGTGCTGAGGGCAGAGTCCAATACAGGGCTTGATCTCACAACCTTGAGATCATAACCTGAGCCAAAATCAAGAGTTGGAGGCTTAACGGACTGAGCCACCCAGGCACCCCTCCTTGATATTTATTATTTAAAAACACCATTCTTAAAAAGCTTCTTTATGTATAGTGAGCTTTACTGAAGGTTAGTGGAAATGCAGATTTACAGTGCAAACAGAAATAACTGAAGATCGAATACATCACATCTTTGTTTTAAAATTCTTGCACTGGCACTCACACCTGCAATTTACTTTGAAATTCATTTCTTAGAAAGATGGATTGCTGGAGAGATAGAGGGATGATAGTTGTACAGATGTGTAATGAAGCAAGTATAATAAAATAACCATGTAGCATCTAGGTGGTAATGGGTGCTCAATGTAAATATTACTTCAACTGCTATTTCAAGTTTTTCTAAATAAAATGTTGGGAAAAACAAAAAGTAAAAAAAAAAAAAAAATCCCTCAGTCCCTCTGCTAAGTCATTCAGCCATCCATCCTACTCTCTCTTAGATTCTGGATCGTCTATACTGTGGGAAACCCCTGACAAAACTTCTGTTCATTTCTAATGAACACAGTTTAGCTTTCTTCCTTGCATTATCTCCTACAGATCATACCTTTGCTGTCTTCACACCCAAGCTGCTTAAGATCTTCTCCCAATGACCTCCGTAAGAATTCAAGAGCAAGACCCACCTTATATATAGTCCTATGTTCCTTAATGGATTTAACAATGTCTTGTCCATAAGAGAGACAATATATATATATGATTTAAGTCCTGGCTCTCCCAGTAACTGTGTGACCTTGGACTTGCTGAATGACTTCTCAGAGTAGATTTCCAACTTTCCGAATCTGAAAAAAAGGTAGGATTTTAAAAAATGCCCACCTCGCAGGATGGTCATGAGTTTTAAATTGGATAATGTGGGCTTTTAAAAAACTCTAACCAGTAATTGAACAATTGGATAATGAAAAGAGGGCAAAACCTGTTTATGTGATTGACTGTTGGGGGTCCCTGCCTTTCTGGCTAATGAGCAACAGGCATTCAAAAGCCAGTACATTTTCCCAATGTGGAAGCTCAACCTCTTCCTATGGTCTCCGTCCTTCCATTCCCCATTCCAGCCCTAGTGGCAGCTCTCTTAAATAAGCCACTGTTAGGATGGTCCCACTACTGCGACTTTTTGCAATGCCGGTTTGAGACCAAACAAACCTATGCATCCTTGTCCATCCAAACAGTGGTATTGTGGGCACTCAACTTCTCTTTGTCTTTGGCTTTGGGTCCTAGTGCCTTGGGTTCAGTAGTTACTTCCTGAGCATCAAGAAATATCCCATTCAGAGGCGCCTGGGTGGCGCAAGTGTTAAGTGTCCGCCTTCGGCTCAGGGCGTGATCCCGGTACTCTGGGATCGAGCCCCACATCAGGCTCCTCCGCTAGGAGCCTGCTTCTTCCTCTCCCACTCCCCCTGCTTGTGTTCCCTCTCTCGCTGGCTGTCTCTCTCTGTCAAATAAATAAATAAAATCTTAAAAAAAAAAAAAAGAAATGTCCCATTCAGCATTCTGTTAACTATGAGAAAGCGTAAATTAGATGATGCAAGGGGGGGGAGGTATTGGTGAATTACGCTCATAGGACATATAATAGCCTCTCACTGTGAATGTTCACCTTCTTCTCCACAAATTCTCTTTAACCATTTAAAAGTTTCTTTACCATTTCGCTTTCTTGAAAACAATGTAAGCATTCCTTATCCTCTTTTAACTTGTCTACTTCCTTAGCTGAAGCTAAAATAAATGGGAATTTAGCAGTAATTGTTCCCTTGGCAACTGGCAAATTTTGTAGGTTGGCTCATACTGAGCTTGGGGTTGCAAAAATCATATATACCATAAGCTGAATTATGAAAGACCAGTCAACATCAGGATGTCTTCTTGACATTTTGAAACCAACATTTAAACAGAAGAATACAAAAGATTTTAAAGAGCTCTGAAATGGTTTCACTGAAGGTCATTAAATACATATTAATATTTTATATATTTCCAAGTGAATATTTTGGGAATTTTATAGACCTTCTTATAAAATGCCAAAAGATAATAATCCATTATTTAAAGTAAGTATTAAAAATTTTGGATATAACAATCAGTACTTAAATATCTATTTAATAGTCCTTTTGGGGAAAGGCATGAATGTAGATTATTTTTTAAAAATACCTTTACCACAATGTCTGAAAAACATTTTGGCAGACCTTTGCAGTTTTAAAAAGTAACCCACACTCACAGGACATTTTTCTTCTTAGGACTGTAAAACACTTGCAAGGATATAATCATAAGAACCTTATAGTAAGGATCCAAGTTCATTGTATTAACTGTGACATTAACACAAAAATAGGGTTTGAGGATTTCTTTTGTTCTTCTTAATCAGTGGTTTAAGCTGTTTTCTTCCTTAATCATTTCAATTTTCCTTGTAATCAATAGAGGCATGTTTAAGGTAGCCAACCGGTGTTGGAGATGTAGTCTATTCAAGGTACTAGAACATCTCTGCCACATTTGATCACCTCTTCTTCATTTCTTTGTATTCAAACTAGTGTTTATAGAGTTCCCATGGTGTGTAAGGCACTATTCTAGGTGCTGGGGATTTAGCCATAAGCAAAACAGACAAACTCTCATGGAGGTGACATTCTGACATACGTGTGAGTTGGGGGAAAAGAAAAGAGAGATTAAAGCAAACAAACAGTAAATATATACCAAATGATGAACTGTTAAAAAGAAACAGAGAAAAATAGAACAGGGTAAGGGGCATTAGGGAGCCAGGTCGAGCAGTTTGGGGAAGAATCGCTATTTCACATACACGGTCTTGGAAGACCTCACTAAGAAGGTGACATTTGAAAGGATAAGGGGGTGAACCATGTAGATATGAAGGAGGACAGTGTTCCAGGCACAAGAAAGTGAAAGTGCAGAGGACTCAACTTCTTGAAACTCTCTCCCACTCTAAGATGTCTCCATCCTCAAACCCTGACTCTCAACTTCCCCCCTCCTCTGTGTCCTCAGTGGTTTTCTCCTCCTTCTCCCTAGTTAGAGAAAAACCTGAACGGAAACTTTCTGCTCCCCTCCCTCTAATTACTGGATCATTCTTTTTGATGGTGTTTTTGTCAATTGACATTTATTCATTGATTGTTCAAAGTATCCAAGTAATTGAACAGAATTTACAATTCTCAGGATGTCTGCCAACGACATTTTAGACATCAATAAAAAAGATCAAACTGATTGATTACTCACAGCTTAACAAAAAAAGGATACAAAATTCATATTTTAGCCAGAGGAAAATTCTAAGCATTCCAGAAGCAGAACATCACATTTTGAAAGATTAGATTTCAGTGCTCTCTTGCATAATCTAGAAATTAATGCATTTCTAGAAAGGCAGTGATAGAGATATAGGATCAGAAAGGCTAATGGTTTATAACTATAAGAACTGGCGAATTTGGAAAAGACTTCTAAAGGTCATCTGGGTCATCCTCTTCCCTCTTAGCAGATCAATGTTGATCAATGCTGAAAAAATTTCCATTGAGAAAGGTTCTACAATTTCTCTTTGTAGTCTGATTCAGTGAACTGAACTGATTTCAAAGAATGTTAACTCATGTAAATAGCACTTTTTGTTCATGTTCTTACCTGTTTCCTCTACCTATGGATATTCTTCAGTGATTTAATGACTTACCACTTCTCCATAAAATCTTACTTGTTCATAGAGGCCAGTGCTATTTTTTCCACCTCTAAACAAATATCCATATCATTTATTTGGCAATTAAATGTGAACTATCATTCCTCTTATGGAGTCACATGTATGTGTTATTCAGTATATCATGACTGTAAATAGTGTCTCTCCATTCATTCTATTACTATCATAAGGGCAAGAACTGGAACTTGAACAATTTTTGTTGTTGTTGTTTTAGCATACTACTTCTTGTATTCAGGAAGCTCTAGAAAAATCGCTGTTCAGTTTTGCACTAGAATGGAGTCCTATCAGCTTGTTAGAGCCAACCTTGCATATCTTCTTCCAACCCAGTGTTGGGTGACATCGTGTGGGTAGCTTAAAGTCAACTGTGGTGGGAATGTTTACACCATGGAAATCGGCAGATGGTACAAATCAGTAGCCTGGGTTTATATCTGGCTTGACTGTTTATCTCATTTGGTGAGACACTATGCCTCACAATTTCTTCATCTGAAAATGTGGATATTAAATTATCTACATCATAAAGGCATTGTAGGGAGTAGATGTGTTTATGCATGTTAACTACTTAGAAAAATCCTTGGTGTGCAGTAAATATTCAGTAACTGAGAGCTTAATTTTTATTAAATTATCCCTCTACTGATTTCATAAATTCTCAACTGCTCTGGTGAAGCTTTCGTGGAAGTCCACAATATGACCATACTTGATTTATACATTATTTCCCATAATTCCTCTGCTGTACAGAGGAGTACACCTCCTTGCAGTCTCAATGGATTTCTCATCACTTGCCTCTATGATAAGGGAACCCGACTGTGGGAGGAAATCTCTTTAGACATGACAGCAGCATTGCTGACTGAGAGGCTAGGGGGAGAGTAATAGCTGGTATGTGCTGGCATCCTGAATTCTCATGTAGAAGTTGGGCCTCATTTTCCACAGAATCACTGTAAGAATATAAAACTCTCAGTATTAAATTTAGTTATAGTACAGTTTAATATGCTTTCCTGGGCCAGATGGGAATTTGACCAAAACTTATAATATTGTCTTGTGGGAAAAAGTATTTCCAAACCCCAAAAATCCTTTTGCAAACAAAATTCAGGAAAACAATTCTTCTGAATTGGTAATTGTTTATACTCCAAAATTAATAGATTGATGGATTTTTCTTTGTTAACTGGTTCACAAATGATTTAACTAGAAACTTTTGTTTCCCTAATATTTAACTCAACCAATAGAATAATTAATAGTATTCAAAGATACTAAAAATAATGACATGGATTTTCTATACCAATCTCCAGCCCAACCCAGCCCTGGGAAATAAATGTGCTTTAAGTATAGACTTTGGTATCAGAACCATAGAGTTTTTGAACATTGCTTTTGCTAAATATTGAATATCAAAATAACATTCATAAAATATTGGGGAATGTAAAGAATAACAATTGTAATACAATAAATACTTGTATATTTACCATGCCATGTATGAAAGAAAATTTATCATTACTTACAAAGCCCTGATCTGGTCTCTGATCCACCTCAGAAGTAACCGCAAGCTTGAATTTGGGGTTTATCATTCCCTTGATTTTTTGTATAATATGATCAATTATTAGTTTCTTCAATCTCTCCTTTAATTTTGTCTGTCATTAAATTTCATATAAATGGTATCATACTTCACTAACGCTTTAGCAACTGGCTGTTTTTTCTTTTTGAACTTATAATTGACACATGACATACAGAAAAACTTACACTTCATCAGTGTGCTGCCTGACAAATGAATATATCCATTTAACCTGCAAGATAGAGAAACGGGGCATTATCTGCATCCTAGAAGCCCCCTGTTGACCACCTTCCAGTCACTACCCTCCTTCCTGGGATAACTACTATCCTGGCTTCTAGCCTTGTGCATTAGTTTTGCCTGGTTTTGAATTTTATATAAAGAGAATCAGACAACAAGACTCTCTTCTGGCTTTTCCAGTCAATATTTTTATGATGGTCATTCTTATTGTTACAAGTAAACGTGCTTCATTCATTGTTGTTGCTCACAGGATTCCACTGTGTTGGTATATTGTAAGTTATCCTTTCTACTGTTGATGCTGTTGTGTAGTGCTTCAGTTATTAGAAGAACGCTGCTATGATCATTCTCCTACATGTGTTTTTATTTGTTGTTTCAGCTCAATATTAGGTTTCTGAGATTTCTCTATGACATTATGTGCAGCTGTTCATTCATTTTCACTGTCGATAGTATCCTATTGCATGAATATTCCGTAATTTATCCTTTTACTTTTGATGTTTCCAGTGTTGCTGTGAATATTCATATATTGTCCCAGAGTACATATGCACAGGTCGTTCTAGGGAATAATTTCCTAACTGAAGGTGCTTTAGCTTCTTTCACCCCAGTAGAGCCCTGAAAAGAAATGAGCTCACTTATCCATTTTTTTAAAAAAAAAATTAATTGTAAAAATTTGAGATATGCTTCCCATACCATATAATTCTCTCTTTGAAAGTGTACAATTCAGTGGGGTTTTTTTGTGAAGTGCACAATTCATGACTGTGCAGTGATTGCCACTACCTAATTCTAGAACATTTTCATTGCTCTGTAAAGAAACTCCATACTCATTAGCCATTACTCCCCTCCAACCAGTCCCTGGCAACCACTAATCTACTTTCTGTCTGTATTCCAGACTTTTATATAAATGGAAGCATATAATATGCGGCCTTTTGTGTCTGGCTTCTTTCACTTCACATAGTATTTCAATGCAGCACGTATCAGTTCTTCATTCTTTTTGATGACTGAATAGTATTTCATTGAATGGATATACCACATTTATTCATCCATTCACCAGTCAATAGATAGTTGAGTGATTTACCATTTTGGCTACTATGAATGATGGGTTTTTATGTGAACCTATGTTTTCTTTTCCCTTGGGTGTCATTACTGTGCCCTATGGTATAATGTTTAACTTTTCAAAGAAACTGCCAAATTGTTTTCCATAGTGACTCTACCATTTTACATTTCTACCACTAAGGTATGAAAGTTCCAATCTCTCCATATCAACTCCAATACTTGTTATTGTCCATTTGAAAAAGTTATAGCCATCCATCCCAGTGGGTATAAAGTGGTTATGTCATAGTTTTGATTTGCATTTTTCTGAACACTAATGATATTGAGCATCTTTTCATGTGCTTCTTGGCTATATGCATTTCTTTTTTGGAGAAATGCCTATGCAGATCTTTGCCCATTTTTAAATTGGGTTGTTTCCTCTTTTTTAAGTTATAAGAGTTCTTTATACATTCTGGATTCTAGACCCTTATCAGATATAGGATTTGCAAATATTTGCTTCCATTTTGTGAGTTGTCTTTTCATTTTCTTGGTAGTGTTGTTTGAAGCACAAAAGTTTTTCATTTTGGTGAAGTCCAATTTATCTATTTTTTTCTTTGGTTGCTTGTCTTTTTGGTGTTATATTGAAGAAACTACTGCCTAAGAAGCCAGTGTAATCACAAAGGTCACAAAGATTTATATCTATGTTTTCTTCTAAGAAATTTCTCGTTTTAGCTTTTACATTTAGGCCTTTGATGCATTTTGAGTTACTTTTTGTATATAATGTAAGGGAGGGATCTAATTTCATTCCTTTGTATGTCACTCACCCAGTTTTGGGTTCACATTTATGCTGGTCACTTGTCTGTTGTCCACCCCCCACCTCTACCCCTCCCTCCACCACCACGGTGCTGTATATTTCAGGGAAGTGTTTTTCCCAGGCTCCCTTACCAACTGACTCGCAGGTAGGGTCAGTCAATGGAGACACTAGTAGAAGATCAGAGGACAGATGGAGGGGAGCAGCCATGGATTTCTTTCCTCCTTCAGTCTCAGGCATTGACTCCCACAGTTGCTGTATGGCCTCTGTAGTGTACTGCACTAAATGACTCTTCTCTCTGTGGTTCCTAGATCTACAGGGTGGTCCCACCATGCTTCTGGCTCCTAAATGGTCCTGCTTTCTGAATTCTGGTAATAAAACCCACTCCTTTCATTTCTATAGTCCTGGGTTGAGCACTACTCCACCTGCTGCTAACCTCTGGACTCTTTTGTATTCCCTGTTGACTTCTCAGCTCTTCCATATCTCTAAATATCTTTATCAAATTCCTTCTGTTAAAAAAGCATACCTGGAAATGTTTCTGTTTTCTTTCATTGGACTTGATTAATAAAATGTCTAACATTTTTCATTGTGTCTTTAAATAGTTGCCAAAGATGCCATTTCCAGCATATTGTAATTATTGGCCTAGAAAAATAAAACCTATATACCACTCTTTCGGATGTAGTTAGTGGAAGCTAAAACCATAGTGATTTAAGATCACCTACATCCATTACAAAATACATGAATAAGACCTCATCCATCAAAAATTTTACATTATTTCCATTCATTTCACTTCTACTCCACTTCCCCCCACAGAAAGTGTCTTAATGTAATATACTTTTATGCTTTAACTTCTATCAGTCATGCTAGGCTATTTCTCAGAAGCAAAAATAGGTATATTAATTGAAATTGCAAATTGTTAAGCTTTCTGGGTTCACAATTTCTGTTAAAATACTTCTTCTAGTTTGAGTTATAATAATATTATCACCATAGTATGTACTTGCTGAAAACAACATAAATACATTATAATTTTTTATAAATAATTGTTGAACATGAAAGTTAAACTTTTTTTGGAAATGTATTTCTTGAGGAGTTGAGTGAAGTGCATCTTGATAATGGAGGTTCTGTGTGGCAGTCAGGAGATTATTTATGCCATGGGGCGAAGCGCAATAGGAAGGGCAGGTGGCCAGGAGGTATCCTTGTGTGTGTGTGTGTGCGTGTGTGTGTGTGTGTGTGTGTGTGTGTGTGAAGGGGAAAAGGGCAATATGAAGAGAGAAAATGGGATCCCAGAGAGATAACTTTTAGGAAGGGGTGTATATGACTTTGAGGGTTTGGAAATTCTTAAAACTGTATGTGCCCTTGGAAAGTTTTCATATCCTGTAGGGGTACATGTAACTCAGCATTATGTGGGGAATTNGGGGTGTATATGACTTTGAGGGTTTGGAAATTCTTAAAACTGTATGTGCCCTTGGAAAGTTTTCATATCCTGTAGGGGTACATGTAACTCAGCATTATGTGGGGAATTATCTTGATGCCATAGTATCCACTAAGAACACTAAGGCAAGCTATTTGCCACTGCACAAAAGGCTTACCGACTGCATTGAGAGTCTTGAATCATGCAGTTTATTGAATTAATTGGAAACAGAAGAGGAAGCAAGGGAATAGAGATGGCATAGATTAATACACTTAGGATAGAGTGCAAACAGGGTCAAAGGAGTACACTACTTAAATTCTGAATTATGTAAAGTTCGTATGTCTTGTCTTTTTCTCTGATGTATCAAACTTGCCTGATGATGTGGCTACAAGCCAGAGCTGAGGTTTGTGAAGACTGCTGTATAGAAGGAAGGTGCCTAGAACCAATACACATCTATTGTGTGATGCACCTGGCCACAGTTGTAGTTTGCCAGTTAGATAGAGGAGCAGCCGTAGAGTTGATTGAGCAGAGGACACGTGGGCCAGAACTGCTGTCAATAATGGGACACCAGTTTAAGACTTCATGAATATTGAGTGCCTCATGTATATTTAGTGCATCATGAATATTTGATGCTCTTCATCCTTCTGTTCCTTCCAATGGATGTTAAGCATACATGCCCTTCTTCCTTTATGTCTGGCATGTCTCATAAGCTATTAGCTTCTATATTTAGTTTTGTTTAGTTTCATCCTTTTTTCTCTTATTTTCTAGAACAGAATAAATATTCTTAAATAATACAACAGACCACATCACACCAGCTTTGAAAACCAGCACTACNACCAGCACTATGGCACAAGCACTGAGATTTTGATCCTTGAGCACTCAGGACACAGCGTGGGTTTAGGTGGCTGGAGCTACTCTCCCTTGCCTCCAAGCACAAGTCTCTCATTTCTTTATTCCAGTATAACATAGACAATATTATCTCTTTCTATGTGTTTTTCAGCTAGGGTGGATACTTAGGTGCAGAATTGCTAAGTCACAGAGCATAGGCAGTCAACTTTACTAGATATTGCCGAACTATTATCCCAAGTCTTTTTCCGCAACTCACATTCTCAATAAAACATGAAAATTCCCAGTGCTCCATGTTTTCATTGATATTTGATAATTTCAGGCAGAATCTTAGAATTTAATAACTTGGAAAGTTCCTATTTTAAAGGGCATAAAATTCAGGTCGAAATAGAATTTTAAGTAAGTATTCACTAAGTCACATTAAGAAATAGTTACAGTCGTCTTACTGTATTCTAGACATTGTGTTAAGTGATAAGGATAGAAGAGGAATAAAACCAATTCCTGCCCTGAAGGAACTTACACTCTGTTTGGAAGACATTGATGTGAGTAGAGAATTCAGGTGATNAATAAAACCAATTCCTGCCCTGAAGGAACTTACACTCTGTTTGGGAGACATTGATGTGAGTAGAGAATTCAGGTGATGAGTGCAATAATGGAGGGAAATGCAAATTGTTATAATACTCATGAGGGAGAAAGGAAAATGTGGCTGAGTTCGAGACAACGGATATTAGGAGATGTGTGGGTTGGGTTTTTCATAAGATACGTTTGTTTTCAAATTTTGTTCCACCTTTAAACCCTGTGCCTTGTGGTTCAGTGATGATAACTTGAGAAGGCCAGATCATGAAGGGGTTTGTCTTGTATGAGAGGCCATACAAACCACTGAAGAGTTGTAAGCATTGCAATGACATGATTGAAGTCATATTCTAAAGAAAGAACTCTGATGGACCAGGATTGAGATGAGCATGAATGGAGGCAAGGAGACGAGTTAGAAGTCTATTACAGTTGAGATTCAAGATGGTAGAGGCCGGAATGAAGGCAGTGGTGTTGGAGATGGAAAGAAAATAGGTAGGAATGATATTTAGGAAGTAACATTAGTAGAATTAGGTGATAAACTAAGCTTGGAAAATGATGGGGAAGATTAGTTTATTGTAATACCCAAGTTTCTGCTTAATGGGGAATATACATTCATTCAAGGCGCTAATATATATATATATATATATACACACACACACACACACACACACACACACACACACACACACCATATGTTAGGCTTTCCTATACATACATATATATATATATATATATATATACCATATGTTATATATACCATATGTTAGGATTTCCTTATGCTAGCTGTGGGGCTTATCTAGGGCTACCATATTATACCACTCCAAGGGAGTCTGTCACATCGTGTACACATGGATAGTGTTTCCTGGACTTCTTCAGTAGCGTGGCTCCACATTAATCCTCAAGCGAACAAACAGAGTGCCTACCATTACGGAACTCACAATCCTGTGAAACTGTTACCTAGGATAGAGAAAAAATAAGTGCTGTAGACTGTGGGACTTGGGAACACAGATGTTTTCCTTTATCTCCTTTTCTGCTTGAAACAATGAGCTGAGTATATCGGCCATTTTGGCCTTGAGGGATTTATCGAATAAATCTTCTGGCGGAAATTTTTGTGAGGCCATAGGACATGTTGGTCTGGAGCCCTTGTTCAAAGTTTTATAGAGATTTAGTTAAAAAGATGTCCCAGTGCACTTCCCATTTTGCAGCTCTACCCTTTCCTCTAAGACGTGCTGAGAAGAAATATAGTTCAAATATGGTCCTGTTGCTCTGCTCCTGGAAGGGAGTTCAAAGGGAAGAAACCAATCTCCAATCCAATATAAACCTTCTGAAAGTTTTTTCTTTCAGTAGCTCCAAATTGCATACTCTCCAACTGAGAAGTTCAGAGAACTGAGCACCTCATTAAAACGATTGGGACCCTGTAGCTTTTTCACATAATACAACGATTTCAAGGATAAAGTGAACGAATTAAAACTAATTTTCCTTTTCATACATGTCTAATGGAAATTGCTGATGAGTTGTTTAGACTTTTAATTCATTTAGATATATGCCTCCCCCCTTTTTTCATTTCCCAACTCTTTTTCTAACAGTATTATAATTTTTAACATTGTCAGTAAGAAATACTCTATAGAATGTTTGGTTTTGAATGGAAACATTTTTGCCAGCTCTCTGCTTGGAAGGAATTGTTGTGATGGAGTTTGTAAATGCTTGCAAAACAAAGCTAGAAATCAAAAGACTTAAAACTTTCCGTTTTCAGGGTTAACTAAGATGAGTTGTGGTTCCTCTATATCATACATCTAGTAATTCTCTCCTTATTACTATATTTTTTACAGTTCAGGTTTTATCACAGATACTTTTGAACGAAGACATTTATTTATTTATTTATTTATTTACTTATTTATTTATTTAATTTAAATTCCAGGCAGTGAACATATAATGTAATATTAGTTTCAGGAGCAGAGTTTAGTGATTCAGCACTTACATAGGATACCCAGTGTTCATCACATACAATACCCATGACCCATTTAGCCCATTCCCCCACCCACC
This sequence comes from Ailuropoda melanoleuca, assembly GCF_002007445.2. NCBI lineage: Eukaryota > Metazoa > Chordata > Mammalia > Carnivora > Ursidae > Ailuropoda > Ailuropoda melanoleuca. The sequence continues at coordinate 3,961,093 of NC_048236.1, forward strand.
TCCCCTCCAGCAATCTTCAGTTTATTCTCTGTAGTTAAGAGTCTATTTTATGGTTTGCCCCCTTCTCTCTCTCTCTCCCCTATGTTCATCTGGTTTGTTTCTTAAATTCCACATATGAATGAAATCATATGGTATTTGTCTTTCTCTGACTTATTTTACTTCACATAATACACCCTAACTCCATCCACATCATTTCAAAAGGCAAGATTTCATTCTTTTTTATGGCTCAGTAATATTTCATTGTATGTATATACCATATATATATACACACACACATCACATCTTCTTTATCCATTCATCAGTCAGTGGACATTTGGGCTCTTTCAATAATTTGGCTATTGTTGATAATGCTGCTATAAACATTGGGATGCATGTGTCCCTTCAAATCAGTATTTTTGTATCTTTTGGGTAAATACCTAGTTTTGCAATTGCTGGGTCACAGGGTAGTTCTATTTTTAGCTTTTTGAGGAAGCTCCATACTGTTTTCCAGAGTAGCTGCACCAGTTTGCATTCCCACCAACAGTGCAAGAGGGTTCCCCTCTCTCCACATCTTTGCCAACATCTGTTGTTTTCTGTGTTATTCATTTTAGCCATTCTGACAGGTGTGAGGTGGTATGTCATCGTGGATTTGATTTATATTTCCCTGATGATGAGTGATGTTGAGCATCTTTTCGTGTGAAAAGACATTTACTTTTGTATGAACCAATATTATCAGCATTAAAGAAGCCATGATTCAATCTTGAATGATGATATATAATAAGTTGTAACACCTCAAGTACTTTCCATTTCTGCAGTTATGGGCACACCATAGTAATACCCTTCAATAAGGATACACTTACTTCCCTGCAAATTAAAAATGGAGAAAAATCTATTTTCAATGAAACAACTAGATACAGCCCACATTTTCAGCAATCTTAGAGAAGACTAAGCTTTAAACTAAGCAAATCAGATGAAGGTCTGGAACATTTAATCAGTTTCTTTCTTAATTGATGATAATGAAAATAGTGTCACCCAATAGGATTTTAGATTTGTTGATTAGCCATGTACATATAAACCTGGATTAAATGTGAGGTCAAAATCCTAATTAAGACTTGCTAGAGGGGCACCTGGGTGGCTCAGTTGGTTAAGCGGCTGCTTTCAGCTCAGGTCATGATCTTAGCGTCCTGGCACCAAGTCCCACATCAGGCTCCATGCTCGTCAGGGAGCCTGCTTCTCCCTCTCCAGCTCTCCCCACCGCCCCTTGTGTTCCCTCTCTTGCTATCTCTCTCGTCAAATAAATAAATAAATAAATAAATAAAATCTTTGTTTAAAAAAAGAGACTTGCTAGGAAGAGTCAAGTAAGGCATTTGATTTTAAGGCATATGAAAAATCTCTATTTCAGAACACCTAAGAATCAACATGTCATGGTTAAGTCTCATAACTGGTCATCAAAAACTATAGAGGTTTTACTTAGGGTGTAGAAATAAATATATTCTCTGGGCAAAGATGTTAATTAACAGAAAAAGAAGTGTATCAACAGAGGAAAGAACGCTGGCCAAAGAAGCTGTTTTTTGGGGTGGAGGGTCTTAATTTTCTACTTTGGTAAAGTTTACTTTTGTTGTGGCACAAATAGAGATTGTCTCATAAAACTCCTATAAAGATTTGATAATGGAACCCATTTAATTTATTACAAGAAGTTAAGTAACTTAACACCAGAGATATATTATAGAAATGAAAGATAATAGGGTTCTAAGTGCATTAAGTTTGCAACATATTTTTTTTAAATAAAATTGGAGCGAGTTCTTCTAAAATAGAATTGGAAGAGGGTAAGGAGAAACAGTTAGAAGGCCCAGATCCATTTTCACAGAGCAGGTAAAAAATGATGAATTTGGATCGGAGAGGCAATAAGTTGATAAGGCACATTTAGGGAAGAAAAATGATCCTTAAGAAAAATAGTGACCTACAGGAATGTGATCGAAGAACAGATCCCACCCTCCAAAATAGATAACTCAAGGGAATCATTTGAAGTCAAAAAAGATAAAAGAATCATTGTGTGTAGAACTTGATCATGGCTAGAGGGTAAGAAGAAAGAACTTTCTGAATATGAAATCCTGAAGAGCAACACACTTGGGGTGGTAACCTAAATCCAGTCTCACCCAGGACTGCAGCTAATGAAACCAAGATGGACTCTTGTTTTTTGTTTTTGTTTTTTCTCTTCCAGTTTTCCTACCTTTCTAGTTTCTGTTTTTTTGACAGCCTGAGCGGTGGGTGGAGAGGGTGGGGAAAGCTAGAGAGAGAGGCAGAGAATCTTAAGCAGGCTCCAAGCCCAGCACAGAGCCCAATGAGGGGCTTGATCTCATGACCCC